>NC_045958.1:128293706-128306206 GCF_010909765.2 Amblyraja radiata
CAATGTGATCATGGCCAAAATCCCGTACCTGCCTTCTCCCCATATCCCTTTATTCTGTTAGCTCTAAGAGTTAAATCTAACTCTCTCTTGAAAACATGCAGTGAACCGGCCTCCACTGCCTTCTGTGGCAGAGAATTCCACAGATTCACAGCTCTCTGGGTGAAAAAGCTTTTCCTCATCTCAGTCCTAAATGGTCCACCCCTTATTCTTAAATTGTGACCCCTGGTTCTGGACTCCTCCGTCATCGGGAACCTTTTTCCTGCAACTAACCGTAAGAATTTTATAGGTTTCTATAACATACCCTTTCATCCTTCTAAATTGCAGTGAATACAAGCCCAGTCGATCCATTCTTTCATCATAGATAGATAGATAGATATAATTTATTGCCACACAACCAGGGTTGGTGGAAATTTGGGTTGTCAGCAGCAGTACAATAATAAAGAACACACAATAAAACTGTAACACAAACATCCACCACAGCATTCATCACTGTGGTGGAAGGCACAAAAATTTGGCCAGTCCTCCTCCATTTCCCCCCCGTGTACAGGACCAGAGTCCAGTCAGTCCAGGATCGGCTCTTCCTCACCGGAGACCGCGGCTTTAGATTGTTGTAGGCCGCAGGCCGTCGGTCGAGATTTAAAGTCCCCGCCGCAGCCAGAAGCACCGTAGACTGCAGGGCCGGCGGTCAAAGCTCCCCTCCAGAGGTGATGGTAAGTCCATGCCGCACCCGCGGTAGAAGTTGGCCGCGGGCCGGCATTGATGGCTTCTTCTTCCCCCGGGTCCCCCACGAGGGATCCCGGGCTGTAGACGCCGCACCAGCAGGAGCTCTGCAGACCGCGGCTTCAGGCTGCGACTTCAGGCAGCCGGCTGCCCCGGGCCAGCGAAACGGAGCGCTCCCCTCCAGCGAGCCCCAGCGAGGGTCGCCCGCTCCACGCCGAGAGTCCACGCTGCGCCCGCCGCTGAAGCCCCGGGCGTGTCTCCGGGAAAGGCCGCGTCGATCCTTGATGTTAGGCACGGGGGAGGCGACCTGGAAAAAGTCGCCTCTCCATGGAGGAGGCGACCAAAGCGGTTTCCCCCTTCCCCCCCCACACCCCCCCCCCACCCAAACCCCACGAAGAAACACAAAATACACTCTTTAAAACATACTAAAAAATAAAAAAAAGCTGGAAAAACTGACGCGCTGCTGACATGGCTGCACAGAGGAGCGCCCCCTACAGATCATATGTCTGTCCCGCCATCCCGGGAATTAACCTGGTGAACATACGCTGCATTCCCCCAATAGCAAGAATGGGGTTGAGAGGGAAAGACAGATCATCCATGATTGAATGGTGGAGTAGTCGATGGGCCGAATGGCCTAATTCTGCTTTTATGACTGATGACCATGCATATGCCTGTCAAAACCCTTCAGTCCTTCTTCAATTTCAAGAAGGGTCTCGACCCGAAACGTCGCCCATTCCTTCTCTCCAGAGATGCTGCCCGTCCCGCTGAGTTACTCCAGCATTTTGTGTCTACCTTAAGAGTCTTATATGTTTCTATAAGATACCCTCTCATCCTTCTAAATTCCAGTTAATACAAGCCCAGTCGATCCATTCTTTCATCATATGTCAGTCCCGCCATCCCGCCACATGGCAATAAATTAAACTGTACTAAAATATACACATTACAACTAAACGTAACATTTTTGCATATCTTTCATTCATTTGTTCCACATCTTTCTATATCACCGTCTATATCTCACGTCTCCTCCAGCCCTGACTCTCAGTCTGAAGAAGGGTCTTGACAACAAACATCACCCATTACTCTCTCCAGAGATGCTGCCTGACCCGCTGTGTTACTCCAGCACTTTGTGTCTAACTTCGGTTTAAATCGGCATCTGCAGTTCCTTCCTAAAAACTAGTGACAATTTAAAATCAGTACCGAAACCAATGAACCTACAAACCTGTACGTCTTTGGAGTGTGGGAGGAAACCGGAGCACCCGGAGAAAACCCACGTGGTCACAGAGAGAACGTACAAACTCTGTACAGACAGCACCCGTAGTCAGGTTTGAACCCGGGTCTCTGGCGCTGTGAGGCAGCAACTCTACCGCTGCACCACCGTGACGCCCCGCTCATCACCACTCAACATTGGCTCTTTCACCTTGCAGATATGTAGGTTTTAATTGGCATGGTAAAATTGTAAATTGTCCCGACTGTGTCTGGGATAGTACTCGTTTAGTTTAGGTATTAGTTTCGAGATACAGTGCCCTTCTGCCTAATAAATCCGCGCCGACCAGCGATCCCCACACACCAACATAGGATTATTAAGTGTTTGGACAATCTAGAGGCAGGAAACATGTTCCCGATGTTGGGGGAGTCCAGAACCAGGGGCCACACACAGTTTAAGAATAAGGGGTAAGCCATTTCGAACGAAGACGAGGAAACACTTTTTCTCACAGAGAGTTGTGAGTCTGTGGAATTCTCTGCCTCAGAGGGCGGTGGAGGCCGGTTCTCTGGATACTTTCAAGAGAGAGCTAGATAGGGCTCTTAAAGATAGTGGAGTCAGGGGATATGGGGAGAAGGCAGGAACGGGGTACTGATTGTGGATGATCAGCCATGATCACATTGAATGGCGGTGCTGGCTCGAAGGGCCGAATGGCACCTATTGTCTATTGTCTGTGACTCTAATTCTGATCCCACCATCACTGTGTGAGTCACTGTTTTATGTATATTGATTATTTCATATTTTTTTAACGTTAAGTTGCATGTGCCATTTGCCTAGTTAATTGGATGACGGCTCGAAGGGCTGAATGGCCTACTGTTGCACATATTGTCTAACGCTACCCTACACATGAGGGTCAGTGTGCGGGGATTGCTGGGCGGAGCGGTGCCGGCGTGCCGAAGGGCCTATTTCCGTGCTGTGACTCCGAACTAAACTGAAACGACGCTATTTGATTCATGCAACAGGGGTCCTCGGTGCTAAAGTGCCTGAAATAGTCAAAGCAAAAGCACTTAGCCCAGACTGTACGAGCTCTTTATCTTAGTCCATCATTTTGATTCCAGTCATCCTGCTGTAATACATCACCTTTGTCATCATCTCCCTGAGATCGCACCGCTCAGACTGACTGCAATTGTTGGCGGACCCTGTGATTTATGAGTGCTGTTAGTCACACAGACGGCAGTTAAGATCACCATGCCAACCTCACCAAGTTCAGCTGAAGAGCAACCTGTCATGAAACATTCCTCTTGCACGGCAATGACTATCCACCAGCTTCCTCCCGTGGAACAATTAAAATTCCATGGTTCACATTCCAGCTTCCCCATCCAAGAAGCCAATGTTTGAATCATTAAGCCATTTAGAACGGAGACGAGGAAACATTTTTTCTCACAGAGAGTGGTGAGTCTGTGGAATTCTCTGCCTCAGAGGGCGGTGGAGGCCGGTTCTCTGGATGCTTTCAAGGGAGAGCTAGATAGGGCTCTTAAAAATAGCGGAGTCAGGGGATATGGGGATTAGGCAGGAACGGGGTACTGATTGGGGATGATCAGCCATGATCACATTGAATGACGGTGCTGGCTCGAAGGGCCGAATGGCCTACTCCTGCACCTATTGCCTATTGGTGTCTGTACGGAGTTTGTACGTTCTCCCGGTGACCTGCGTGGGTTTTCACCGGGTGCCCCGGTTTTATCCCACACTCCAAAGACGTACAGGTTTGTAGGTTAATTGACTTTGCCAAACATTATAAATCGTGCCTAGTGTGCGCAGGATAGTTCTAGTGTGCAGGAAGATCGCTGGTCGGCTCGGACTCGGTAGGCTGAAGGGCCTGTTTCCGCGCTGTATCTCTAAACTAAACTAAACTAGCCTCATCTAAACTTGGAGTACTGTGTGTGGTGATGGAGGGTGAAGGGGCTTGAGTTATAGGGAGAGGTTTAAACTATTCTTTAAGTGAGGGTCCCTACCCAGAACGTCGCCTATCCATGTTCTCCAGAGATGCTGCCTGACCCGTTGAGTTACTCCAGCACTCTGTGAAACGTCACCTATCCATGTTCTCCACAGATGCTGCCTGACCCGCTGAGTTACTCCAGCACTCTGTGAAACGTCACCTATCCATGTTCTCCACAGATGCTGCCTGACCCACTGAGTTACTCCAGCACTCTGTGAAACGTCACCTAACCATGTTCTCCACAGATGCTGCCTGACCCGCTGAGTTACTCCAGCACTCTGTGAAACATCACCTATCCATGTTCTCCACAGATGCTGCCTGACCCGCTGAGTTACTCCAGCACTTTGTGTCTACTTTCGCTGCAAACCAGCACCTGCAGTTCCTTCCTCCAGCACTTGTGTTATATTTTTTGCTCCGATGTAAAGTTTGTTCCGTTCCAGCACAGCGGCAGAACCAAGTCTTTTTCCCCCCCATCGCTGAGTGCTTTGTTTTTTTCCAGATGGTTAAGGCTGATTTTAGCTCCGGTTTTAGCTTCTTAAAGACAGCGCAGAGCCCAATCATCCAGCTCCCTGTTCACACCAACCACTAACCCCGACGTCTCCAGCCCGTCCACAGCACACATCAGGGCACTTCTGTCCGTTTGATGCGTTTCCTTTGATTTCCGCTGCGAGGAGAGGGAGAGAGAGAGAGAGAGAGAAAGAAAAACGCAAGCAACGTTTCGAACCGGAGCCACTCTTGCTTAAAAATTCAGATTGGCTCTTGTAAACGGAGTAAACTTCACTAATTATCCGCTGTATTGGCAGAGAGGTACTTAGCGCTTCATTTATGTACATTTTTGAAAGTTGGTAAAAAATGAGGCCTGCGCTGCCCAGAGCTGGCGGGAACTGCGGAGACTGGGGCGAGAAATTTAATTCCACATGTTCAGAGAGATTTTCTTCAGTGACGTACGCCATGGGGTGTCTTTGAATGCCTGGCAAAGCTTCAGCACTTGCCGCTTTGAAAGCCTTTCCCAGCAGTACAACTCGTATCAAAGACCAAGGATTATATTTCCTGCAAGGTAGAGGCTCCTATTGAAGATTTTGTAACACTGTTTATTTATTTATCAATGCGGCTGTTTCGCAACCTATCATCTTAGCCTGATGATAATGAGGAAAAAAGAGAGATGACTAAAATCCATCACTTTTTTCTCTTCCCTCTGTTCCCCCGTCCCCTTTATCGCCCAGTTGTCCTTTCCTTTCATCCATTGTTTATTCTTCCCAGTTGCAACACTCTCGAGCGAGGGTGAGAAAGATTCGATCCGTCAACGTACGTGGCTAGGCACTCGAGTGGGACTGGTGTAGATGGGGCAAGCTGGGCCGAAGGGCCTGTTTCCAGCTTCAGTTTAGTTTATTGTCACGTGTACCGAGGTACAGTGAAAAGCTTTTGTTGCGTGCTAACCAGTCAGCGGAAACACAAATAGACAATGGGCAATAGACAATGGACAATAGGTGCAGGAGTAGGCCATTCGGCCCTTCGAGCCTGCACCGCCATTCAATGTGATCATGGCTGATCATCCCCAATCAGTACCCCGTTCCTGCCTTCTCCCCATATCCCCTGACTCCGCTATCTTTAACAGCCCTATCTAACTCTCTCTTGAAAGTATCCAGAGAACCGGCCTCCACCGCCCTCCACAGAGAATTCCACAGACTCACCACTCTCTGTGAGAAAAAGTGTTTCCTCGTCTCCGTTCTAAATGGCTTACCCCTTATTCTTAGATAAAACATGAAGACAATATATAATTACAATCGAGCCATTTACAGGATGAGGGTTAGTGCAAGGTAAAGCCAGCAACCATTATCAAGGATAGTCTTGCTATTGAGGGAGTGCAGCGTAGGTTCACAAGGTTAATTCCTGGGATGGCGGGGCTGTCATACGTTGATAGACTTGAGTGGCTGGGCTTGTACACTCCCTTCTGGGAGTTTAAAAGGATGAGAGGGTATCTTATTGAAACATATAACCTTATTAAAGGTTTGGACACGCTAGAGGCAAGAAACATATTCCCGATGTTGGGGGAGTCCAGAACCAGGGGCCACAGTTTAAGAAAAAGGAGTAAGCCATTTAGAACGGAGACGAGGAAACACCTTTTCACCCAGAGGGTTGTGAGTCTGTGGAATTCTCTGCCGAGGAGTCCAATTCTCTGGATACTTTCAAGAGAGAGCTAGATAGGGCTCTTAAAGATAGCGGAGTCAGGGGATATGGGGAGAAGTCAGGAACGGGGTATTGATTGTGGATGATCAGTCATGATCACATTGAATGGCGGTGCTGGCTCGAAGGGCCGAATGGCCTACTCCTGCACCCATTGTCTATTGATAGTCCGAGGGACAACAGAGGTAGATAGTAGAACAGCACCGCTCTCTGGTTGTGGTAGGATGATTCAGTTACCTGATTCCACGCTGTATGACTCTATGACTATGACTAACGAGTGCATCAACAAGTCTATGCATCACAGCTTGGTTTGGGAACAGCTCCATCCAAGACCGCAAGAAATTGCAGAGAATTGTGGACGCAGCCCAGACCGTCACACAAACCAACCTCCCTTCCATTGACTCCATCTACACCTCACGCTGCCTCGGCAAGGCCAGCAGCATAATCAAGGACCAGTCGCACCCCGGCCACTCCCTCTTCTCCCCTCTCCCATCAGACAAGAGGTACAGAAGTGTGAAAACGCACACCTCCAGATTCAGGGACAGTTTCTTCCCAGCTGTTATCAGGCAACTGAACCATCCTACCACAACCAGAGAGCAGTCCTGAACTACTATCTACCTCTTTGATGGACTTCAATCGGACTTTACTGACTTTACCTTGCACTAAACATTATTCCCTTATCATGTATCTGTACACTGTGAACGGCTCGATTGTAATCATGTATTGTCTTTCCTCTGACTGGATAGCACGCAACAAAAGCTTTTCACTGTACCTCGGTACATGTGACAATGAACTAAATTGTACTGAATTACAATCGAGTCATCCACAGTGTACAGAATAGTCTGAAGAAGGGTTTCGACCCAAAATGTCACCCATTCCTTCTTTCCAGAGATGCTGCCTGACCCGCTGAGATTGTTCAGCATTTTGTGTATATTTTCAGTGAAAAGATACATGATAAAGGGTGTAAAGATTCATAAGTTCTAGGAGCAGAACAAGGCCATTCGGCCCAACAAGTCTACTCCGCCATTCAACCATGGCTCGTCTATCTCTCCCTCTCAACTCCATTCTCCTGCCTTCCCCCTATAACCCCTGACAGTCTTACTAATCATTCGCTGCTGTAACAATACCCATTGACTTGGCCTCTACAGTTATGACTTCACATGGAGGCAGAGCGTTACACAGCACGGAAAAAAGGCTCTTCGGCCCATCGTGCCCTTGCCAACCAAGTTGGCTCACTGGTTTTGTTCCATTTGCCTGCAATTGGCCACATAATCATAGACTTGTCCCTGTCCCACCCCGGTCATTCCTTCTTCTCCCCGCTCCCGTCCGGCAGAAGGTACAGAAGCTTGAAAACGCGCACCACCAGACTCGGGGACAGCTTCTTCCCCTCTGTTATCAGACTTCTGAATGGCCCTTCCATAAGCTAGACAATAGGTGCAGGAGTAGGCCATTCGGCCCTTCGAGCCACCTCCGCCGAATGGCCTACTGCTGCACCTATTGTCTATTGTCTATTGATTGGGGACGATCAGCCATGATCACATTGAATGGCAGTGCTGGCTCGAAGGGCCGAATGGACTACTCCTGCACCTATTGTCTATTGTCTATTGACCAAGCACAGGCAGGTGGGACTAGTGTAGCTGGGACATTGTTGGGCGGTGTGGGCAAGTTGGGCCGAAGAGCCCGCTTCCACACTGTATCACTCTATGACTCTAAGTCCTTCTGAAGAGTCTGTCCTTCCATCTATTTATGAACGCATGCAATCACTGCGGGTCAGGCTTGTACGTGCGTCAGCAGATCACCGCCCTGCACTGCCGATACTGCCCGCGTTTCTGATCCCTCCGATATCGCCCTCAAAGCTGCGGCAGTAAGTTCCTCACCTGTGCCTGGATCACATTAACCGCACGTGGTCCGTTACCACAGAGATGTGAGTGACAAGCACCATCTGCTCGCTTTAATGTTCGCTGCGGTCGTCTTCTTTCGGTCGCCCGCGGCAACCAAACTGGGAAGAAAGCGCCTGCTTTGTTTTCATTTACATAATTAACAAAAAAAAAAGATTGCTTCATCTGGAGAAAAAAGTATTTGAAATATCCTTTGCCTCTGCATCTGCCAGTGCTCGATCTACACCTTGAACAATGATCCAAGATGAATGGCCATATATGCTCTGATGTTTAGTTTAGTTTAGAGATACAGCGCGGAACCAAAGCCCTGCGGCCTGCCGAGTTGGCGCCGACCAGCGATCCCCGCACATTAACACTATCCTACACACACTAGCGACATTTTACAATTTTACCAAGCCAATTGTCCTACAAATCTTTGAAGTGTGGGAAGAAACCAGAGCTCCCTGAGAAAACCCACGCAGTCACAGCGAGAATGTACAAACTCCGTACAGACAGCACCCGTAGTCAGGATGGAACCCGGGTCTCTGGCGCTGTGAGGCAGCAACTCTACCGCGGCACCACCTTGTTTTCTGGTCTATTATGACCAAGATCTACTGGATTTACCGGCTGCTAACCATTTTAACTCCTCTTCCCTTTCCCACACCGATCTTTGTGTCCTTGGCCTCCTCCATAGTCAGAGTGAGGCACCTCATATTACACTTGGGCAGCTTACAGCCCAGCGGTATGAAGCAGTATGTGTAGGAAGGAACTACAAAGACTGGTGTACAAAGAAGATCGATCGAATGCCAGAGTAATCTCGATGGGCCATCTGCCCTAGTTCTGCTCTTAGAACTCATAACCTTATGACACAGAGTGTTGGAGTAACTCAGCGGGTCAGGCAGCATCTCTGGAGAACATGGATAGGTGACGTTTCACAGAGTGCTGGAGTAACTCAGCGGGTCAGGCAGCATCTGTGGAGAACATGGATAGGTGACGTTTAACAGAGTGCTGGAGTAACTCAGCGGATCAGGCAACATATAACCATATAACCATATAACCATATAACCATATAACAATTACAGCACGGAAACAGGCCATCTCGGCCCTTCTAGTCCGTGCCGAACACATAATCTCCCCTAGTCCCATATACCTGCGCTCAGACCATAACCCTCCATTCCTTTCCCATCCATATAACTATCCAATTTATTTTTAAATGATAAAAACGAACCTGCCTCCACCACCTTCACTGGAAGCTCATTCCACACAGCTACCACTCTCTGAGTAAAGAAGTTCCCCCTCATGTTACCCCTAAACTTCAGTCCCTTAATTCTCAAGTCATGTCCCCTTGTTTGAATCTTCCCTACTCTCAGTGGGAAAAGCTTTTCCACGTCAACTCTGTCTATCCCTCTCATCATTTTAAAAACCTCTATCAAGTCTCAGGAGAACATGGATAGGTGACATTTCACAGAGTGCTGGAGTAACTCAGCGGGTCAGGCAGCATCTGTGGAGAACATGGATAGGTGACGTTTCACAGAGTGCTGGAGTAACTCAGCGGGTCAGGCAGCATTTCAGAAGAACATGGATAGGTGACGTTTCGGGTCAGGACTCATCTCCGGCCTTTATTCCAGGGAGCGCAGGAGGATGAAGGGTGACACAGAGGTGTACAAATTCATGAGAGGAATGGGTAAGGCAAATGCTGTCTTTGTCGAGTGTTGGGGAATCAAAAACCAGAGTACATCGGTCTAGAGGGTGAACCAGAGGCCAAAACCAGAGGACATAAGATGAAGTGGGAAAGATTCAATAGGAACATCAGGGGCAACTTTTTCACCCAGTTGATGGTGGGTGCATGGAACGAACTGCCAGAGGAGGTAGTTGAGGCTGGTACAATGACTTCATTTAGAAGATATATGGACAGGAACATGGATGGGAAAGGTTTTGAGGTATATAGGCCAAACATTGGCAATAGGGATCAGTTTAGTTGGAGCATGTTGTTCGGCATGTAATCAATAGTTGCCTCAATGTGAAAATAGGAACATAGACAATAGGTGCAGGAGGAGGCCATTCGAGCCAGCACCATTCATTGTGATCATGGCTGATCACCCACAATCAATAACTCGTGCCTGTCGTCACCCCATATCTCTTGATTCCGCTAGCCAAGAGCTCTATCTAACTCTCTCTTAAATCCATCCAGTGATTTGGCTTCCAGGGTCCTCTGTGGCAGAGAATTACGCAAATTCACAACTCTCTGAGTGAAAAGTTTTTTCTCATCTCAGTTTTAAATGACCCCCCCCTTTATTCTTAGACTGTGGCATTAATCGAATCCTATTGTTTGATCACTTTCCATAAATCCATGCGACTTGGTCATTCCTTCACCGCTCAGCCTGCTCTCCTAAATTCAGATGTATACTGAGAATATAACATTTATTGAAGAAGGGTTTCGGCCCGAAACGTTACCTATTTCCTTCGTTTCATAGATGCTGCCTCACCCGCTGAGTTTCTCCAGCATTTTTGTCTACCTTCGATTTTTCAGCATCTGCAGTTCTTTCTTAAACATTTATTGTAGTCTTATGCCTTAAGGGCCTGTCCCACCAGCATGCGATTGCATGCGTCTAGCGCGACCAAACATGGTGGCTTGAGGCGTACGGCCTCGCGGGGCCGGTCCCACTTCCAACCGCGGAGCCGTCTGGAGCTGGTCCCGAGATCATACTCACCAATCAGCTGGGAAGGAGGCGGGCCGACTGAATTTGGACGTCGCATGGCGTCGGGCGGTGACGTCATCATGCAACGGCACGCCGGGCGGTGACGTCATCGCGCTACGCCAGGCGGCAGGCGTAAGCCGTCAAGACGCTGCGTACGGAGTCGAGACGCTGCGTACGGCCTCAATGCGGCTGTGGGCCAACATGCCGTTGCCGCGCTGGATTTTTGAACACGGTCAATTTTTCGGAGTCCCTGCGGGATGTCCAGACCAGCCCCGCACAACTCCATATGGCTCCGGCGATCGAAGTGCGACCGGCCCCGCGAGGCCGTACGGCTCAAGCGACCACGTTAGGTCACGCTTGCCGCATGCAGTCGCATGCTGGTGGGACAGGCCCTTTAGCCACACGTATTGTCCCATGCATTTCCAACCAAGAATATTATAAAGTGCAATTATGTACAGGTAACTTAAATATATTTCAGTTCCTCCATAGGACATAGGACATAGAACAGAGAACAGTACAGCACAGGAACAGGCCCTTCGGCCCACAATGTCTGTGCTGGACATGATGCCAAGGTAAATGGATCTCCTCTGCCTGCAAGTGATCCATATCCCTCCATTCCCTGCATATCCGTGTGCCTATCCAAAAGCCTCTTAAACACCACTATCGCATCTGCTCCCACCACCCACGGTTGGGTGAGATGTCGGAAACCTTCCCGCGGTCTCTCCTGTTAATCCAGTTAGTTTTCTCTCGTGGAATACTTAAGGGCCAGTCCCACTTTCGCAACTTTTTCGGCGACTGCCGGCACCCGTCATAGGTCGTTGCAGGTCGCCGAAAATCTTCAACATGACGAAAATCCAGCGGCGACCAGAAAGACGCTACGACTCTTTGGGCGACTGAGGAGACGACTCACGACCGTACAGGCGACGTGTCGCGGGGTGAAGCCTGTATGGTCGTGAGTAGTCGCCCAAAGAGTCGTACCTTGTTCTGGTCGCCGCTGGATTTTCAACATGTCGAACATTTTCGGAGACCTGTGTCGACCTATGACGGGTGCCAGCAGTCGCTGAAAAAATCGTGTAAGTGGGACAGGTCCTTTAGTGGAGACAGATGCCAATAACACGAAACCAAACCAAGGATAGGACAAAGACTGAGTGTCGCAGCCCTGAGCCAAGCTTGGCGTTCGTTTCAGAGTGGGCGGCAGTTGGCGTATATGGCAAGGATGCTGGGATACTACAGCTGAATGTCGAAGGTCTCACCAGTGCCCCCACCCCCTGGCAGCGCATTCCAGGCACCCATCACCATCGTGTCAAGACCTTGCCTCCGCCACATCTCCTTTGAACTTTGCCCCTCTCACCTTAAAGCTGTGCCCCCTTGTATTTGACATTTCAACCCTGAGACAAAGGTTCTGAATGTCCACCTTAATAATAATAATAATGGATGGGATTTATATAGCGCCTTTCTAATACTCAAGGCGCTTTACATCGCATTATTCATTCACTCCTCAGTCACACTCGGGGGTGGTAAGCTACTTCTGTAGCCACAGCTGCCCTGGGGCAGACTGACGGAAGCGTGGCTGCCAATCTGCGCCTACGGCCCCTCCACCACCACCAGTCACTCACACACATTCACACACAGGCAAAGGTGGGTGAAGTGTCTTGCCCAAGGACACAACGACAGTATGCACTCCAAGCGGGATTCGAACCGGCTACCTTCCGGTCGCCAGCCGAACACTTAGCCCATTGTGCCATCCGTCGTCCCATATCTACACCTCTCATAATGTTATATATTCACATCAGCTCACCTGTCAACCTCTGTCTTTCCAGTGA
>NC_045958.1:128616206-128626206 GCF_010909765.2 Amblyraja radiata
CCATGCTGTGATGCATCCCAATAAATTGCTCTCCACTGCTCATCTGGAGAAGTTGCTGAGGGTTGTTGGGGACATGCCGAACTTCCGAAGTCTTCCAAGGAAGTAGAGGCATTGGTGATCATTCTTGGCCATTGCTTCGATGTGACTGGGTCCAGGAGAAGTTGCTGGTAATATTTTACTCCTATGAATTCAAAGCTTTCAACCATCACTACTTCGGCACTAACAATGCATACAGATGATTCCATCTGTCTATACATAACTAAAAGTCTTTGTCTTGTTGGTGTCCACGATGTGTCTCTGCATGTGTCTCTGTCAATCTGATTAATTCCTATCTTCTTCCAAACGCAAGACCACAGACTTCCCATTTTCACATTTCCTACTCACATTTTCCCCGTGGTGGCGATAAATATCTTCCCGTCGCATCTCCACCGATATTTCTGAAGTTATTTGCGATGAAAGCTTGAAAAATATCAACTTTAACAAGATTTATAATGTTAAAATCCTTCCTCCCGGCTTCCAACATGCATCGATACAAAGTTACAAGACAGGAACATGCAATGGGATATTGCAACAGGAGGGGGAGGGCCAATTGGTGTTGCAATTGGAACTGCAGCAGGAGGCAGGGGAGGTGCAATTTGATTTTTTTTGAAGTCCACTGCTGAGGGAAGCAGGGGAGTGCTGGAATCTTACGTACGGGAACGGGTTCAGTTGCTTTGGGGGAACGGATGAGTGGTGGAATGTTGCGTTGGGGGACCATACCCTTCGGGGAGCAGACCCAACGGGTCCGCACTTTGTCTAGTACATGAATATAATCGTCAAACTCCAGTACAATAGGTGGAGCAAAGGGGAAGATACAGAGTGCAGAATATAGTTCTCAGCATTGTAGCGCATCAGTTCCACAGACAAAGTCCAATGTCCGCAATGGGGTAGAGGTGAATCGGACAGCACCCTAGCTTATGGAAGGACCATTCAGGAGCCTGATAACAGAGGGGAAGAAACTGTTCCTGAGTCTGGTGGTGCGCGCTTTCAAGCTTCTGTACCTTCTGCCGGACGGGAGCGGGGAGAAGAAGGAATGGCCGGGGTGAGGCATCAACCTTAACGAAGACAGACACAAAAATGTTGAAGATACTCAGCAGGTCAGGCTGCACCTCTGGAGCAAAATGATGGGTGATGTTTCAGGTCGAAAGCATTCTTCAGATGGAGAGCCTGGGGAGCGGGAACCTAGAAGTGTGAAAAGGTACAGAACAATGCATTCTTACAACCCTGCGATCTGAAGAAGAGTCTCGACCCAAAGCTCCACCATTGCATGGATTTAGAGCTAAATAAAGATGAGAACAAATCACTAGAGGTAGGAAAAGGCACGGAAGAAGGGTTCCGACCAGCAAATGTGACTCATCCATTTTCTCCAGAGATGCTGCCTGATCCGCTGTTACTCCAGCACTTTGTGCCTTTCTGGTATAAACCAGCATCTGCAGTTCCTTCCTATACAGCAAGAATTTCATTGTCCTATCTGGGACACATGACAATAAACTCGACTTGACTTGACTTGACTTGACATTATGGAAAGACTGTACCTTGATATCTTGATTAGTACGCGCGTCAGGGGTTGTGGGGAGAAGGCAGGAGAATGAAATATAGAAACATAGACAATAGGTGCAGGAGTAGGCCATTCGGCCCTTCGAGCCAGCACCACCATTCAATATGATCATGGCTGATCATCCCCAATCAGTACCCCGTTCATGCTTTCACCCCATATCCATTGATTCCGTAAGCCTACAGAGCTAAATCTAACTCTCTCTTGAAAACATGCAGTGAATTGGCCTCAGCTGCCTTCTGTAGCAGAGAATTCCACAGATTCACAACTCTCTGGGTGAAAAAGTATTTCCGCAGCTCAGCCCTAAATGGCTTACTCCTTATTCTGAAACTGTGACCCCTGGTTCCGGATTCCCCCAACATCAGGAAAATTTTCCTGCCTCTAGCGTGTCCAATCCTTTAAGAATTTAATATGTTTCTATAAGATCCAAATGGGGTTGAGAGGGACAAAATGGATCAGCCATGATTGAATGGCAGAGTAGACTCTGCCATTGGGAGAGTATAGGACCAGAGGACATAACCTCAGAATTAAAGGACGTACCTTTACCAAGGAGATGAGGAGGAATGTCTTTAGTCAGAGGGTGGTGAATCTGTGGAATTCATTGCCACAGACAGCTGTGGAGGCCAAGTCAATTTTCAGGCAGAGATAGGTAGATTCTTCATTCGTACGGGTGTTAGTGGTTATGGGAAGAAGGCAGAAAAATGGAGTTAGGCGGGAGAGATAGATCAGCCATGATTGAATGGTGGAGTAGAATTGATGGGCTGAATGGTCTAATTCTGCTCGTATAACTAATGACCATCTATCTGAAAGAAGGGTCGAGTCCCAAAACGTCATCTATTTTTTGGACAGTTTACACCCCAGCGGTATCAACATTGACTTCTCCAATTTCAGGTAGTCCTTGCTTTCTCCCTCCTTCCCCTCCCCTTCCCAGCTCTCCCACAGCCCACTGTCTCCGCCTCTTCCTTTCTTCTTCCCGTCCCCCCTCCCCCCACATCAGTCTGAAGAAGGGTCTGGACCGGAAACGTCACCTATTCCTTCGCTCCATAGATGCTGTCTCGCCCGCTGAGTTTCTCCAGCATTTTTGTCTACCTTCGATTTTTCCAGCATCTGCAGTTCTTTCTTAAATAATAATAATAATAATAATAATATATCTTTTATTGTCATTGCACGTCAGTGCAACGAGATTTAGTGTGCAGCTCCACGGATGTACAAGAAAGGTAAATAAATACAATACATAAATAAACAAGCTGAATTGATTGACGTGACCATCTGAGGGAGACTGTCCAAAGGGGGTGGGATGGGGGGGGCACTCATTAGGGCCGGTTCAGAGCCGCTATAGCTCTTGGGATAAAACTGTTCCTGAGTCTGGAGGTTCGGATACCTTCTATAAAGAAAGGAAAGTAGAGGTCCTCTAGTTGTGTAGTCAGGGGATATGGAGAGAAGGCAGGAACGGGGTACTGATTGGGGATGATCAGCCATGATCACATTGAATGGCGGTGCTAGGTGGAAGGGCTGAATGGCCTACTCCTGCACCTATTGTCTATTGAGTCATTGCATACTTTCAAGGTCTTTCCATTGTATTTACTGCGCCCGCAGTGATGATGAGATGAAGGAGTTACGCCGTGAATCAACAGCAAAGATACACAGACGTGCAGGCAGAATAATCTCTGAAAGGGGGAACTGTGCAAACTAATTCTGCTCAGCTACCTTGCAGGATTATTTCTTCCCATCCCGCTGATCCGCCAGGCTCCATGGCTCCGCCAGCCCGCATTTATCTGCAATCAGACGATGGTTTGTATTCAGACCTCCGCTGCTCCACGCGGGCACAGACAAGTCTACAGAGTCAGGGAGGGTGCGATCGTGTCATTCCCCGCTGGCCACATCGGGACATTCAAGCGCCCCTGTGACCCCCCCCCCACCCCCACCCCCACCCCTGGCAGAAGAACAAAGAACTCTGCTGCCCCACCCTCCAGAAAACCCCCTCATAACTATTGTAGCTTCATAGTCTATTTTCATTCTGCTTCTTTTAAAGCTCGTAACCATCAAACTTGCGAAGCAAAACTCTCTTTCAATCTGCGTTTGTTCAAATGACATTGAAAGGCAAGGTACGATAAGGGAACCTTGTACTGTGGAGTCACTGATAAAGGCTTATTCGTCACAGTTCAAGCCAATCGTTCTCTCAGCGGTTTCACATTATCTGCTTGTTCACTCCGCTGTTTGTATCTGTCATTTGCACCTTGTTTGTTTGTTTGTTTGCATATCCCTGTGTTTGTATTCAATCCAAGAGCTATGTGCTGGAGAGAGGCACAAACTGGCTGGTTAAGAAGGAACTGCAGATGCTGGAAAAATCCAAGGTAGACAAAATTGCTGGAGAAACTCAGTAGGTGAGGCAGCATCTATGGAGCGAAGGAAATAGGCGATGTTTCGGGACGAGACCCTTCTTCAAGCTTGTGTCGACCCAAAACGCTTCCATCGCTCCATCGATGCTGCCTCAGCCACAAACGTGCTGGAGTCACTCAGCGGATCAGGCAGCAACTCGGAAAGGAGTGGGCGAAGGGTCTCAACCCAAAACATCACCTTCTCCTACTCTCCAGAGAAGCTGCCTGACCCGCTGAGTTACTCCAGCACTCTGTGAAACATCACCTATCCATGTTCTCCACAGATGCTGCCTGACCCGCTGAGTTACTCCAGCACTCTGTGAAACGTCACCTATCCATGTTCCCCACAGATGCTGCCTGACCCGCTGAGTTACTCCAGCACTCTGTGAAACGTCACCTATCCATGTTCCCCACAGATGCTGCCTGACCCGCTGAGTTACTCCAGCATTCTGTGTCTATCAAATGTTATTAATCTATTATTAATTGGTTGCAATGATTGACAAAGCACAGAAGACCTTTCATTTCAGGAGATTCAGATTCAGAAAACTTTATTGTCTGTCGTAACAGAAAATCTTCTTTGACGTGGCTCAACATACAACCAGGACAATGTACTGATAAGCAGTCATACAACACAGATTTCTGCGAGCACACACAGTGTGTATAGATCTTAAAATAAATGTGAGGTTATCCATTTTGGTGGCAAAAACAGGAAAGCAGACTATTATCTAAATGGTGGCCGACTAGGAAAAGGGGAGATGCAGCGAGACCTGGGTGTCATGGTACACCAGTCATTGAAAGTAGGCATGCAGGTGCAGCAGGCAGTGAAGAAAGCGAATGGTATGTTAGCATTCATAGCAAAAGGATTTGAGTATAGGAGCAGGGAGGTTCTACTGCAGTTGTACAGGGTCTTGGTGAGACCACACCTGGAGTATTGCGTACAGTTTTGGTCTCCAAATCTGAGGAAAGACATTATTGCCATAGAGGGAGTGCAGAGAAGGTTCACCAGACTGATTCCTGGGATGTCAGGACTGTCTTATGAAGAAAGACTGGATAGACTTGGTTTATACTCTCTAGAATTTAGGAGATTGAGAGGGGATCTTATAGAAACTTACAAAATTCTTAAGGGGTTGGACAGGCTAGATGCAGGAAGATTGTTCCCGATGTTGGGGAAGTCCAGGACAAGGGGTCACAGCTTAAGGATAAGGGGGAAATCCTTTAAAACCGAGATGGGAAGAACTTTTTTCACACAGAGAGTGGTGAATCTCTGGAACTCTCTGCCACAGAGGGTAGTCGAGGCCAGTTCATTGGCTATATTTAAGAGGGAGTTAGATGTGGCCCTTGTGGCTAAGGGGATCAGAGGGTATGGAGAGAAGGTAGGTACGGGATACTGAGTTGGATGATCAGCCATGATCATATTGAATGGCGGTGCAGGCTCGAAGGGCCGAATGGCCTACTCCTGCACCTAATTTCTATGTTTCTATGTTTCTAAAAGCAAGTATAAAGATTAAAAACTGTAAAAATAGACAAGATAAAAAATGCAATGGTTTTAAACACAGCGAATTTGATTGATTTTAATTTTGTGGCTGATTGAATGCTCTGTTGTTAACAACCTGATCTTATAAAGGAGTATAAAATCATGAGGGGAATAGATCGGGTAGATCCACAGCGTCTCTTGCCTAGAGTAGGGGAATCGAGGACCAGAGGACATAGGTTTAAGTTGAAGGGGAATAGATTTAATAGGAATCTGAGGGGTAACTTTTTCACACAAAGGGTGGTGGGTGTATGGAACGAGCTGCCAGAGGAGGTAGTTGAGGCAGGGACTATCGCAACGTTTAAGAAACAGTTAGGCAGGTACATGGATAGGACAGGTTTGGAGGGATATGGGCCAAATGCAGGCAGGTGGGACTCGTGTGGATGGGGCATGTTGGCCGGCGTGGGCAAGTTGGGCCGAAAGGTCTGTTTCTACACTCTGACTCTATGACTGGATAACCTGCGTTAGTTTTCACTGAGGGTTCATTTTGCAGGTTAGCATTAATACCACTGGACAACAGGTGCAGGAGTAGGCCATTCGGCCCTTCGAGCCAGCACCGCCATTCAATGTGATCATGGCTGATCATCCCCAATCAGTGCCCCGTTCCTGCCTTCTCCCCATATCCCCTGATTCCGCTTTCTTTAAGAGCCCTATCTAGCTCTCTCTTGAAAGCATCCAGAGAACCTGCCTCCACCGCTCACTGAGGCAGATAATTCCACAGACTCACCACTCTCTGTGAGAAAAAGTGTTTCCTCGTCTCCGTTCTAAATGGCTTACCCCTTATTCTTAAACTGTGGCCCCTGGTTCTGGTCTCCCCCAACATCGGGAAGTCGCAGACATCTCTGTGTGTGAAAGTTACGGAGATTTATCTGTAAAAGTCGCAGTCGTCTGCATTTAAAAGTGGCAGAGATCTCTGTGTCAAAGGTTTGGAGATCTGTATGTAAACGTTGCTGAGTTCTGCATGTGTAAGTTGCAGCGATATGTCTGTGAAGGTTGCAGTGATCTACGTTTGCAAATTGCAGAGGTATGTATGTAAAATGATGTGAAAGTTGCGGGGAACTGCTTTTAAAAGTTGCTGATATCTGCGTTGAGAAGTTTCAGAGGACTCGGTATACATTACAGTCTGTTTGTGAACGTTGCACAAGTCTGTCAGTGCAAGTTGCAGACGTCTGTGGGTATCTAGGGATTTGGGACTGAGACAGCATTGACTCAGAGTTTACCTCTCAGATCACTTTGTTGAGCCAAGTTACATCGAGTCTAGTACGGGTGAGGTACAAGCACAAGGGATAATCATGCATGCACATTAGGTTTATGTTCATGAGTTCATAAGTGATAGGAGCAGAATTAGACCATTCGAAATCATGGCTGATCTATCTCTCCCTCTCAACCCCATTCTCCTGCCTTCTCCCCATAACCTCTGACATCCATACTAATCCAGAATCTATCTATCTCTGCCTTAAAAATATCCATTGACTTGGCCTCCACAGCCTTCAGTGGCTATGAATTCCACTGATTCACCATCCTCTGACTGAAGAAATTCCTCCTCATCTCCTTCCTAAAGGAACATCTTTTAATTCTGAGGCTCTGGCCTCTGGTCCTAGACTCTCCCACTAGTGGAAACATCCTCTCCACATCTGAAGAAGGGTCTCGACCCAAAATATCACCCATACCTTATCTCCAGAGATGCTGCCTGTCCCGCTGAGTTACTCCAGCATTTTAGGTCTCTCCACATCCACTCTATCCAGGCCTTTCACTATTCGGTAAGTTTCAATAAGGTACCCCCCTCATCCATCTAAACTCCAGCAAGTGCAGGCCAAGTGCCATAAAACGCTCATCATATGTTACCCCACTCATTCCTGGGAAAAGTGCTATCCAGTCAGATCAGACAAAACTATACATTGATACACACAAGACAAACTCCAGTCCAATAGGCAGAGAAAAGGGGAACATACAGAGTGCAGAATATTGTTCTCAGCATTGTAGCGCATCAGTTCCAGAGACAAAGTCCAATGTCCGCAATGGGGTAGAGGTGAATCGGACAGCACCCTAGCTTATGGAAGGGCCGTTCAGAAGCCTGATAAGAGTTTTTACGTTGTTTAAGAAAGAACTGCAGATGCTGGAAAAATCGAACGTAGACAAAAATGCTGGAGGAACTCAGCGGAGGCGGAGACAGTGGGCTGTGGGAGAGCTGGGAAGGGGAGGGGAAGGAGGGAGAAAGCAAGGACTACCTGAAATTGGAGACGTCAATGTTCATACCGCTGGGGTGTAAACTGCCCAAGCGAAATATGAGGTGCTGCTCCTCCAATTTGCGGTGGGACTCACTCTGGTCATGGAGGAGGCCCAGGACAGAAAGGTCAGATTCGGAATGGGAGGGGGAGTTGAAGTGCTGAGCCACCGGGAGATCAGGTTGGTTATTGCGAACTGTGCGGAGGTGTTGGGTGAAGCGATCGCCAAGCCTGCGCTTTAGCTTCCACACTTGAGTTACATGGACAGGCTGGATAGGTTGCGGCTTTAGAGTTCAGGATCCTGATGGTCATTGAAAATAATCTGGTCCTGTGCCTGGAGGCCATGGTTTTCAGACCACTGTACCTCGTTCCTGAGCGAAGGAGTGGAATGAGAGCGTGGCCAGGTGGTGTTAAGTTTAGCTTAGTTTAGTATTGCGATGCAAACCAAGGTGCCGTGAAAAGGTTTTTGTGTTGCATGCTAACCAGTCAGCGAAAAAAATATACTTGATTACAATCGAGCTGTCCAAAATCAAATTCAAATTCAAATTCAAATTCAAATTTAAATCCAAATCCAAATTCAAATTCAAATTCAAATTCAAATTCAAATTCAAATTCAAATTCAAATCCAAATTCAAATTCAAATCCAAATTCAAATTCAAATCCAAATTCAAATTCAAAATTCAAATTCAAATTCAAATTCAAATTCAAAATTCAAAATTCAAAATTCAAATTCAAACTCACATTTATTGTCACATGCAACAATTAAGGTACAGTGATATTTGAGTTACCATGCAGCCATACAATTAAAAGAACACAACACAATTAAAAGAACGTATCGGGCCGAAACCCTTCTTCAGACCCGAAACGTTGCCTATTTCCTTCACTCCATAGATGCTGCCTCACCCGCTGGGTTTCACCAGCACTTTTGTCTACCGTCTATTTTCCAGCATCTGCGGTTCTTTTCTTAAACAATTAAAAGAATGATAGAACTTAACATAAACATCCACCACAGTGATCACTGTGATGAAAGGCAATAAAGTTCAGTCAGACTTCCTCCTTTTGTCCTTCCACTGTGTGCAGATAGAAGATAAAGGGAATAATGTTTAGCGCAAGGTACATTCCATTAAAGTCCTATTAAAGATAGTCCGAGGGTCTCCAATGAAGTAGCTGGGAGGTCGGGACCGCTCTCTGGTTGTGGTAGGATGGTTCAGTTGCCTAATAACAGCTGGGAAGAAACTGTCCCTGAATCTGGAGGTGTGCGTTTGTTTTCACACTTCTGTACCTCTTGCCTGATGGGAGAGGGGAGAAGAGGGAGTGGCCAGGGTGCGACTGGTCCTTGATGATGCTGCTGGCCTTGCCGAGGCAGCGTGAGGTGTAGATGGAGTCAATGGAAGGGAGGTTGGTTTGTGTGACGGTCTGGGCTGCGTCCACAACTCGTGATTAGAGAATGTGTAATCAGTGGAAGTAGAATTTCATGGGGAAAAAAATTACCAAACAGATACGGATGCCTGAGAATTGGACGAACGTTTAAAATGTTAAGATCATCTCTATCTGTCTGCACACCACCAATCCCAGCATATGCAGATCAGAACTAATGGGCAAGCAATCAATTCCCCAAGTGTATACAATTACAAGAGGTATAGTTCGGGAAAATGAAGGGTGATCTGATAGAGGTGTATAAAATCATGAGAGGAATAGATCGGGTAGATGCACAGAATCTCTTGCCCAGAATAGGGGAATCGAGAACCAGAGGACACAGGTTTAAGGTGACGGGAGAAAGATTTAATAGGAATCTGAGGGGTAACTTTGTTGCACAAAGGGTGGTGGGTGTATGGAACGAGCTGCCGGAGGAGGTAGTTGAGGCAGGGACTATCAGAAACAATTAGATAGGCACATGGAAGATAGACACAAAATGCTGGAGTAACTCAGCGGGACAAGCGGCATCTCTGGAGAGAAGAAATGGGCGACGTTTTGGATCGAGACCCTTCTTCAGACTGAAAGTCAGGCAACAGGGAGACACGGAGATATGGAAGAGACAGGTGCAAGGATAGGATAGTTTTAGAGGGATGTGGGCCAAATGCAGGCAGGTGGGACTAGTGTAGATGGGACAGGTTAGTCGGTGTGGGCAAGTTGGGCTGAGGGGGCCTGTTTCCACGCTGTATCACTCTATGACTGTGACTCTATGACTCTACAATGACCTTATGCTTGAATACAATACCTTCACAGACGTGTGAGTGAATCAGACTTACTTTCATCGCATGGTTAAGCCAGC